>NC_031967.2:65553694-65600162 GCF_001858045.2 Oreochromis niloticus
TGAATCGTTAGCTGGTGGTTCTAGGCATGAATTCCATCAATGTGACATCAGATCGGACGTGCTGGTTGTAGGTGTTGGGCGTGGCCCGACGTGCCGGGGTGCGAGGGCCTCATAACGCTGCTTGCAGCTTTAATAGGGCCCGAGCACTGAGAGTGCGAAGGCCCTATTGTATCTGCTCGTTTCTTATTAGGGCCCGAGCACGAGAGTGCGAAGGCCTATTGTATCTGCTCTGTTTATTATTATTATTATTATTATTATTATTATTATTATTATTATTATTTTTCATTGAAATGAATTGCCTTTTTGAGGGCTTTAACATACTCAAAACTCATGAATTTTGCACACATGCCAGGTCTGGTGAAAAATTTTGTATTTTAATGGTTTTATATATGAGCACTGGGAAATGGCTCTGTAGCGCCACCTATGCGTTGTTAAATGCAGCCCTACGAACACATCTTTTGAGCTACATGTATGAAATTTGGCACACATGTGTATCATGCCAAGACGAACAAAAAAGTCAATGGGACCATTGATGCAGACCCAACAGGAAGCCCGCCATTTGGAAGTGAAGGTGACATTTTGGCTCCAATTTTGCCATTTCCATGCCTCGAACTTTTTCGAACTCCTCCTTGGGATTTTGTCATAGAAACTTCACATTTGGACAGTGCCAACTACACACCTGGGCCATGTTAAATTGCGGAGCTTTTGAGTTTTCGCGATACGGTGAGGACGTGGCGCCACGGCGAATTTCGATGACTCGCCATGAAAATCTTATTGTCTCTCATTCCCTCATACATGGTCCGACGTGGACCAAAGTGGACACATATGATAAGGCTCCACCCCTGAACATATTTCAACTGCCATATTTGACATCAGGGACAGCGCCACCTAGTGGGAACAGGAAATGTCATGTTTTACACTTTGGGGTACAGTATTGTAATGGGTGACATCTGCAGCCTCAAATTTTTCCAGGAAAGCCTTAAGGAGTTGGTCTTGGCTTACAGTGAAAACTGTGAGTTTTCGCGAAAGGGTGTGACCCCTGCAGCATGGCGAACTTTGATGTCTCGCCATGAAGAAACAAATTAGTATAACTCAATGAAATCCAGTCTGATCAGTACCAGACTTTAAAGGGATGATGTCAGACCCGCCCTGAACAGATTGATATGCCCATTGTCAGGAATACGCAGAGCGCCACCTAGTGGCAACAGGACATGTCGTGTCTTTCATTTTGTTGTACTGATTTTCACAGGTTCATCGTGGCCACCTCAAAAGCGGTGAGTATCACCATCAGTCCTTCATGATGCTTCTGTGCGAAAATTGTGACTTTAAACTGAATGGCGCACCCTGGTGGCAACGTGGTTCACCATGAAAGACGAAGTGGCTTTTGAGGGGCTTGGAAATTTTAAAAAGTCTTGGAATTTGGCCCACACCTCCAATGTGATGAGGGCTTTGTTGTTATGTGATCATTTTCCTTGAATAGTGCAAAATGGCTCCACAGCGCCCCCTACAAAATTTCAAAACATCAGCCCCTGCTCTGTGTTTTATTTATAAGTCTGAAACCTGGTAAGCTTATGGAAGATATCAAGATGTACAAAAAAGTCTCTTGGAGCAATATCCCAAATCCAACAGGAAGTCAGCCATTTTAAAATTAAGGTGTAATTTTAGCCACTTTTTCGCCTCTTTTCAGGCCTCATACTTTGACGAACTCCTCCAAGGCATTTCATCAGATTAACCCGATCTCCTGTGTGTGGAATCTAAAGACCTTTGTGATGTTAAATTGCGAAGCTTTTTACGTTCAGGGAAACGGGGTGGCCATGGCGGCACGTGGAGTTTCAATCCCTCTCCAAAAAGCAGTAATCTGCTGTCACTCAAAAACACAATGTCCAATCTCTCCCAAAGTTCGCAGGCGTGACGAGACTCAAGGTCGGAAATGTTTGTTATCCCATTTGTCAGTAATGGTTAGAGCGCCACCTAGTGGGACGACTATAATAATGATTGAATGAGATGAATCGTTAGCTGGTGGTTCTAGGCATGAATTTCATCAATGTGACATCAGATCGGACGTGCTGGTTGTAGGTGTTGGGCGTGGCCCGACGTGCCGGGGTGCGAGGGCCCTCATAACGCTGCTTGCAGCTTTAATTAGGGCCCGAGCACAAAAGTGCGAAGGCCCTATTGTATCTGCTCTGTTTCTTATTATTATTATTATTATTATTATTATTATTATTATTATTATTATTATTATTATTATTTCGGCAAATGAATCGGCCTTTTGAGGGCCTAAACATGCTCGAAAACTCATGAAATTTTGCAGACGCGTCAGGTCTGGTGAAAATTTACGTATTTTAATGTCCGTAGACATGTCCAGGGAAAATTGGCTCAGTAGCGCCACCTAGAAAAATGAGAAACGCGAGCCCCCGAGATGGGTATGACCTACATGTATGAAAGTTGGCACCCATATCTAACGTTAGGAGACGCACAAAAAAGTCTATTATGGCCATGTCCTAAACCCAACAGGAAGCCCGCCATTTGGAAGTGAAGGTAACATTTTGGCTCTAATTTTGCCATTTCCATGCCTCGAACTTTTTCGAACTCCTCATTGGGATTTGGTCGTATAAGCTTCATCTTTGGTCAGTTTCAACTACACACCTGGGCCATGTTAAATTGCGGAGCTTTTGAGTTTTCGCAATACTGTGAGGCCGTGGCGCCATGGCGAATTTCGATGACTCGCCATGAAAATCTTATTGCCTCTCGTTCTGTCATACATTGTCCGACCTGGACCAAAGAGCACACATATGTTAAGGCTCCACCCCTGAACATATTTCAACTGCCATATTTGATACCAGGGACAGCGCCGCCTAGTGGGAACAGGAAATGTCATGTTTTACACTTTGGTGTACAGTATTGTTATGGTTGAAATCTGCAGCCTCAAATTTCTCCAGGAAAGCCTTAGGGAGTTGGTCTTGGGTTACAGTAAAAACTGTGACTTTTCGCAAAAGGGTGTGACCCCAGCAGCATGGCGAACATTGAGGTCTCGCCATGCAGAAACAAATTAGTATAACTCAATGAAATCCAGTCTGATCAGTACCAGACTTTACAAGCATGATGTCAGACCCGCCCTGAACAGATTGATGTGCCCATTGTCAGGAATACGCAGAGCGCCACCTAGTGGCAACAGGAAATGTTATGTCTTATATTTATTTGCACTGATTTTCACAGGTTCATCGTGGCCACTTCAAAAGCGATGAATATCACCATCAGTCCCTCATGATGCTTCAGTGAGGAAATTGTGACTTTAAACTGAACGGCGCACCCTCGTGGCCACGCAGTTCACCATGAACAATGAAGTGGCTTTTGAGGGGCTTGGAAAGTTTAAAATGTCTTGAAATTTGGCGCACACCTCCAATGTGATGAGCGCTTTCTTGTTATTTTACCAATTTCATTGAATAGCGCAAAATGGCTCCACAGCGCCCCCTACAAAATTTCAAAACAACAGCCCCTGCTCTGTGTTTTATGTATGAGTCTGAAACCTGGTAAGCTTATGGAAGATATCAAGCTGTACAAAAAAGTCTCTTGGAGCAATATCCCAAATCCAACAGGAAGTCAGCCATTTTGAAATTAATGTGTAATTTTGGCGACAATTTCCCTTCTTTTCAGGCACCGTCCTTTGACGAACTCCTCCAAGGGATTTCATCATATTGACCCAATCTCCAGTGTGTGGAATCCAAAGACCTTTGTGATGTTAAATTGCGAAGCTTTTTACGTTCAGGGAAACGGGGTGGTCATGGTGGCACGTGGAGTTTCAATCACTCGCCAAAAAGCAGTAATCTGCTATCACTCAAAAACACAATGTCCAATCTCTCCCAAAGGTCACAGGCGTGATGAGACTCGAGCTGGGAAATGTTTGTTATGCCATTTGTCAGTAATGGTTAGAGCGCCACCTAGTGGGACAACTATCATAATGGTTGAATTAGATGAAATTTTAGCTGGTGGTTAAATGCATGAATTCCATCAATGTGACATCAGATCGGACGCACTGGTTTTAGGTGTTGGGTGTGGCTCGACGTGCTGGGGTGCGAGGGCCCTCGTATCGCTGCTTGCAGCTTTAATTAGGGCCCGAGCACTTCGAGTGCGAAGGCCCTATTGTATCTGCTCTGTTTATTATTATTATTATTATTATTATTATTATTATTATTTTTCATTGAAATGAATTGCCTTTTTGAGGGCTTTAACATGCTCAAAAACTCATGAAATTTTGCACACATGCCAGGTCTGGTGAAAAATTTTGTATTTTATTGGTTTTACATATGAGCACTGGGAAATGGCTCTAGGGCGCCACCTATGCCTTGTTAAATGCAGCCCTACGAACACATCGTTTGAGCTACATGTATGAAATTTGGCACACATGTGTATCATGCCAAGACGAACAAAAAAGTCAGTGCGCCCATTGATGCAAACCCAACAGGAAGTCCGCTATTTGGAAGTGAAGGTGACATTTTGGCTCTAATTTTGCCATTTCCATGCCTCGAACCTTTGCGAACTCCTCCTTGGGGTTTGATTATATAAGCTTCATATTTGGTCAGTTTCAACTACACACCTTGGCCATGTTAAATTGCGGAGCTTTTGAGTTTTCGGGATACGGTGAGGCCGTGGCGCCACGGCGAATTTCGATGACTCGCCATGAAAATCGTATTGCCTCTCATTCTGTCATACATGGTCCGACCTGGACCAAAGAGCACACATATGATAAGGCTCTACCCCCTGAACATATTTCAACTGCCATATTTGACATCAGGAAGAGCGCCACCTAGTGGAAGCAGGAAATGTCATGTTTTACACTTTGGGGTACAGTATTGTGATCGGTGACATCTGCAGCCTCAAATTTCTCCAGGAAAGCCTTAAGGAGTTGGTCTTGGGTTACACTGCAAACTGTGAGTTTTCGTGAGAGGGTGTGACCCCTGCAGCATGGCGAACTTTGATGTCTCGCCATAAAGAAACAAATTAGTATAACCCAATGAAATCCAGTCTGATCAGTACCAGACTTTACAGGCGTGATGTCAACCCGCCCTGAACAGATTGATGTGCCCATTGTCAGGAATACGCAGAGCACCACCTAGTGGCAACAGGAAATGTCACGTCTTACTTTTTGCTATACTGATTTTCACAGGTTCATCGTGGCCACCTCAAAAGCGGTGAATATCACCATCAGTCCTTCATGATGCTTCTGTGCGAAAATTGTGACTTTAAACTGAACGGCGCACCCTGGTGGTAACGCGGTTCACCATGAAAGACGAAGTGGCTTTTGAGGGGCTTGGAACGTTTCAAAAGTCTTGAAAATTGGCCCACACCTCCAATGTGATGAATACTTTCTTGTTATTTGATCATTTTCGTCTAACAACGCAAAATGGCTCCACAGCGCCCCCTACAAAATTTCAAAGCATCAGCCCCTGCTCTGTGTTTTATTTATAAGTCTGAAACCTGGTAAGCTTATGGAGGATATCAAGATGTACAAAAAAGTCTCTTGGAGCAATATCCCAAATCCAACAGGAAGGGATTTCATCAGATTGACCCGATCTTCTGTGTGTGTGAAATCTAAAGACCTTTATGATGTTAAATTGCGAAGCTTTTTACGTTCAGGGAAACGGGGTGGCCATGGCGGCACGTGGAGTTTCAATCCCTCGCCAAAAGCAGTAATCTGCTGTCACTCAAAAACACAATCTCCAATCTCTCCCAAAGTTTGCAGGCGTGACGAGACTCAAGCTCGGAAATGTTTGTTATCCCATTTGTCAGTAATGGTTAGAGCGCCACCTAGTGGGACGACTATAATAATGATTGAATGAGATGAATCGTTAGCTGGTGGTTCTAGGCATGAATTCCATCAATGTGATATCAGATCGGACGTGCTGGTTGTAGGTGTTGGGCGTGGCCCGACGTGCCGGGGTGCGAGGGCCCTCATAACGCTGCTTGCAGCTTTAATTTTGATTGAAACGGCAGAGAAAACGGCAGCCTCGAGCAGCCAGGATATTAGTTTACAGAGGCTGTTAAAATTATATGTCTAATGTTAAAATGTTGGTTCAAATGTTAATTTCATCCTAATGGCATTGACATATTCATAGGGTTGATTTTTGAGACAAAATATCATGAGGTAGTCATGATTTTGCAAATATTCCACCTTGTAGTGCAGTTTGCACAAATCTTTTAAAAATGCACTCACCCTACAAACATTACTGATGAGTGACTCATCAGTAATGTTTGTATAGTGTGCCTAAAATGTTGCATAATTTTGCTGAGAGATCTTTTACTGTGTGGTAATCTTAGATGAGTAGTTTTATGGACAAAACCCAGCAGGTCATTCAGTGTTCCCTTAGTGCTAATGTATAAGACATGTTGGTGTACTATAACTGAAGTAATGTTGTTAAATCCTTAAAGTCATATTCTTTTATTGTCGTGACTATATTTAAAGCTATTTTTATTTTTGTATGATACTTGATTTATATGGAATATGGCTGAAGTAAACTAAAGTCTAAAATACTTAGTCATTTGTTTAATAGTAAATTAACATTATATAATTCACATATAAAACTATGAACTGTAATTTTAAGTGGTTTAAAAGCATGTAGAATAGCATATGTAGGCAAGTATATTTCTCGTTTGTTTTTTTTTTAAATCAAGAAACAAAGACAAAAAGGGAAAAAAAAGAAACAGGGCAGGGTTCTGCGGTTGATTCGTCCGTCCCCACCAATGCAAAAACCAAATCTACGCCCTTGGAATGGATTTCTTCTAATGTTGCAGCAAGAACATCAGATGTGTGTGAACCTTTAATAGGTCTACAAGCCAGTGCAGCAGAATGCCTTTCTAAAGAGATGTCATCTATCCAATGACAAGTCACTCCTAAGTAGCTATGCTGTCTGGCAGACCAGCAGTCTGTTGTGCTCAGTTGTTTGATTCAAATTCAAATTCAAATTGTATTTGTCACATACACAGTCATACACAGTCATCTGCCCTTTGGTTTCACCTGCACAAGTGCCAAGGTAGGCCTCCCCTGCATAATTGGTTTTCCCTTTGTTGGGAGCACACGCTGGGCTGTTCAAATCACGGACAAACAGTATCCCACATTCATGATTTTTAGTTCACAAACACTTGTAATGACTAACTGCTCCTGACATTTTGGAGATGTTAGCTTGTAAAAAATCATCGTTTTCAGTGATTCGAAACGCTGTTTACATGTGGATGAAACAGCTGCGTTTTCAAAAATACCTGTGTAGGTGCAGAGGTAGCGTAAAAGAGTTAGTTGTTACTTTCTTACTACCTGTTATTTATTGCAGATTACTTGTATTTGCTTAATTGTTTACTAAATGTTTGAGATGTGAAATAAACCGCAATGGAGCAAAATATGGGTGGCTGTGGTTGGAGGATGTGTTTGCACATGTGCACACGTGGAAGGGGGGGGCAGCCATTTTTCTTGTAAAACAAAGGGGGGGCCTAGCAAAAAAAGTTTGGGAACCACTGGGATAGGAAATTAATATGAAAATTAAAATAAAGGGTAAATTTAACAAGGAAAGAAAAAAGTAAAATATAAAAATTAAAGTTAAAAATAAAATAACAGTACAACAAAATACACAATATAGAAAATATATAAAGAATATATGAAGAAATACAGAACAATAAGAGCAGCTGTACGAGTAATAAATGGTAATGAAAGAAATGCAATGTCCAGGGTTGTGCAATCCACATATTTAAGTGTCTTGTGCTGTGCAAATATGATTAAAAGTGACTTATTTAAGTGACTTGTGATAGAGCAGGGGTGTCAAACTCATTTTAGTTCAGGGGCCACATGGAGAAAAGTCTATTCTCAAGTGGGCCGGACTGGTGAAATTATTGCATATATAATTTAAAAACAACAACTTCAGATTGTTTTCTTTGTTTTACAACTATCAACAGAAAAATAAAGCTAAAGCCTGTGGACAGTATGTTCAAAATAGTACAGGCACAACAGAGCTATTAATCATAAAATATCTCAAGTTATTTGAAAATTCTGAGGACAAAGAACACACAAACACACAATGCCTCAGTGATTCACAGAACTGTTTCACAGATCACAGAACTATATCAGGGTGTCACTTTGCAGGCAGCAATGTAGATAAAAAATAATGAAATCCTGTTTCCCAAACAAGTACAAGAACCACAGAATAGGTTAAATATATAAATCAAATATAATCAATTAGAAACAGTAGCACATCAACATAAAAACATATAAACATAAAGCTGGAGCCTGAGGACAGCGTGTCCAAAAGCACAACATAGCTATTAATTACAAAACACCTCAAATTATTTGAAAATTCTGAGGACAAAGAACACACAAGCACACAGTGCCTCAGTGATTCACAGAAGTATATCACAGATCACAGAACTACATCAGGGTGTCTCATGCAGCACTTTCAGTGGGGTTGCATAGTTTATTTGACTCCTGATACCTGGCATCTTTTAGCTTTCACCAGCTCATCAATATCAGGCTTCACATCCTGAGCAGCAGCTAACTTCAGGAAGTGATTCAAGTGCCTGTGCGTGAGCCTTGAGTGCAGTTTTGTTTTATTTATGCTCATTACAGAGAAAACTTGCTCACAAAGATACATGGTTCCAGTTTTGCAGCGAGGGCTGTCAAGTTGGGGTAACCTGGCAAGAGATTCTGATAGAATGTGTTCAAGCCAGCTGCAGCAAGTTTGCCCTTCAAATCCAAGTCACACTGCAAGTCTATTATTTCAAGTTGGAACCTGACGGGCAGATCAAAGGCTTTCACGGTGAAGGGCGAGCAAAAAACTTGGAAGTCTTTCTCCAGTTCACCAAAAATCTGAAATCGTTGCTCAAACTCTATAACAGTCCCGTTATTTTATCTTTGAACCGCTTCATATCTGCCACACTTTGGATCGTGCACACATTTTTCAGACGAAGTGAGCTGCATCACCACCAGCGAGCTGCGTCTCCATAACAGCTTCAACTTGAAAGAACGTATGCTGTCATAATACTGCGTGACAACTTTGTTGCGTCCTTGCAGCTGTTTGTTCAGGTTATTCAGGCGCTCTGTAAAATCCACCATATATGCAAGGTCCTGTATCCATTCTGCGGAATGAAATTCTAACACTGGTTTGCCCTTTTCGTCCATAACTGTTCAATTTCTTCTCGTAAATCAAAGAAACGTCTCAGCACAGCACCTCGGCTTAACCATCTTACCTCAGTGTGGTATGGCAGGCCATAGATGTGGTCTTTCTCTCTGAGAAGACTGTCAAACTGACGGTGATTGAGGCTTCTGGATCGGATGAAATTAACAGTTTGGATGACCACCTTCATGATGTTATCCATTTTCAGTGACTTACAACACAAAGCCTCCTGGTGCAAAATACAGGGAAAAGTCAAAAAATCACGTCCTCCATTTGCAGATTGCACTTTATCTCTGAACTTTTTTACAACGTCTGCTTTCTTTCATTGAGGGTGCACCACCAGCCAAGAAAGGAGTAGTTTATGTCTATGAACAGTGAACACCCGTGTGCACACCTGTGTGGATCAGTGTGCTTGTATTCAAAAGGTTTCCCCGTGTAATGGTCTGCTAGAGGATGTAGAGAGCCATAGCCCTGTCCCCCAGGGCATGAAGCAGGTATGGAGGAGATCCAGGCTCCAGACATCCAGAGGCCCCAGAGTACGAGAGCCCAAGGAGGACCACCGGAGGAGCATCCCGCCACCCTCCTGGGAAGAGCTGAGGAGAGCCCCAGAGGGGTCACCCAACAGCCACGGAGCAGAAGCCAGAGGGGGCTGCAGTGGCGTGCCCGCCGGCTCTGCTGCCAGCCAGCTGTGCCAGAGTGAACCAAGCCGCAGGCCCAGAGGCTGGAGGCCCGAGGGCCCCCTTTGCCCCGGAAGAGGCCTGACCGAGCAACAGGCACCAGGCCCCGCCAAGTAGCCACCGGGAGTGAGCTGGTACATACCTGGGCACCCAGCCCCAGACACCAAGAGTCACAATCGCGCTGACCCCTGAGGGCATCAGTTACCGGCAGGGAGTGTAGTGAGGGGAGATAGGCCTTTGGAGGGCCTGGGAGTTCCCATAGAGGTGGAGTGTAAGACCCAACCTGACATATAAACACAGACAAACAGGCACACACAGACACAAACATGCATTCCCACCCTCCTGCACACATATACAAATACTCAGCACTCACCCAACGTAGGGACAGACATACATGGACACTGTACACACAATCACACTCCCCAAAAAACTATACCCCAGGTCCAGGTACCCTCGCCTCTGAAGAGGAAACGGCACCTACACCCAGGAGATGTTACCCTTTCCCCCGGGGTGGAGGCAAGCAGACCACCCCAGGCTCCGCAGCAGCAGGGAGGCAATCGGACAGCCAACACCTCCTCCCAGCCCCCCCGCCCCGATGTCCAGCAGAGAACAGGGGTGTGTGAAGACCCCAAACCTCTGCATTTCTTACACAAACAAAAGGAACTCCTCAGTATTCAGGCATGACAGAGCCAAACATGAAAATGAGGAGACAAACACACTGAGAATGAACACAGGTCGGCCTATATTGACACTGAACAGCTTTATCATCATTTTTGTTTTTTTATTAATATGTGTTTTATGATTTTGGAGAATGTCGGAGAGAAACATTCCAAGATCAGAGGATCCTTTAACGTACTGGAGGAACAGGAAGACATCTTATCAGAACCTTTTCCACCTGACTTTACAGTTTTTGTGTACCCCAGCTTCATCTGTGCCTGTGATTTTTCCAAAGCTGGGGAAATGGTGTAAAAACAAACAAACAAACATTTAAGTAATTAAAAAAATATTTAAGGTCCAGCAGGTGTCAGTATGGAGCAAAACAACAACACTGTGTCGACACGGATGATCTGATATGCTCGTGTGGATGTTGTTCCCACATCATCATAATAAATGTTTTTCCAGGTTCAACATTGCAAGTGACCAATCACATTGTTGTGATGTCCCCCTTTTGTGCCACCTGTTAAGGTTCAAAAATTAAGGAGGGATACAGGAGGAAATCCAAATAACACACTGATCCGGCCGGGTGGAGTCAAACGATGATTTTTAATGAACACACTCGTGGGGAGATGTACACTGCACAACATCAGCTGTAGATTTCCGCCAAAAAATACACAAGACAATCGTTTTATACCATCAGGGTATGTTTATCGAGGCCCCCTCATACGTCCGATACAATACATGCAAGTTAATTCAAAACCACAATGACTTTTAACACAGTTTGAAAAGAACATCGCCTCGTCTCCATCCCAGGATCTTCCTGTCACCACCGGACGCCCGCTTATCTCAGAACACCAGCAGTATGTCTTAAGGCACACTGTCACTTGTGCAGACACAATTTTGCAGTTGCAAGCTTTTACAAAATATTATTTGAACCTTCACCTACCCCTGAGTCTAACTGCTGTGTAAGTGTGTGTATGTGTGTGTGTCGGCCTCACACGAACTCTGTCTTGTGAGAAGAGAGGCCAATTCTCATGTACCTAATAACCTAAGTGAATCTATATGTATGTTATAGGTTGAACAAATGTTTTTAATCAGGAACCACTACTAAAAGCTTAATCAAAAGATATAAATGAATAAAAGATAATAATGAATAACCTGGTTATTCAAATATTCAAATAACATCATCCAAACAGCTCCTCAAAATAACTTGCACTTAGACTCTGCTTTTAGTTTCACTTTCTGCAAAGCATGCAGTTTCCTGTCTATTTTGGCACAAAGTGTACGCAGAGTTAGGCCTTTCTTTTATAATGCAATGTAATCTGCATATAAACATTTAAGATTATAAAAAGCATTGAGGGGATAGGTTAATTGGATAATCCAAATTGTCACTAGGTGTGAATGTGTGAATGAATGTGAGTGTGAATGGTTGTCTGTCCCTGTGTGTTGGCCCTGCGACAGACTGGCGACCTGTCCAGGGTGTACCCCGCCTCTCGCCCTATGACAGCTGGGATAGGCTCCAGCGCCCCCCGCGACCCTGGAAAGGATAAGCGGAAGCGAATGGATGGATGGATGGAAAAAGCATTCAAAAGCATTTAAGAAATTCAACTCAACAGTTTAAAGTGGTTATAACTGGACCTGTAATAAAGGCTAATATGATACCAGTATGTTTAAACATCTGAATGCAATATCAATATTAATTATTAATGCAATGGTAATGATGATGATTATAAAAATAGCAGCAAAATATCTGTCTAATCTCCACACACCCTAAAAAAAATCTACTTCACTTGCGAGAAGGAAAACCGCTTCTGTCCGCCGATCCAGGAACTGGAATTCTTTGCATTTCAGGATACTTTCCTTTAATAAACGGTAAGCATTATACATATTGTCCTTACAGAGGCAGTTTGTGTTCTCGCAAGTGAAATAGATTATTTTTAAGGCGTTTGTTTTTTTCGAGGTCGCGGTTCAGCAGAAGGTGATTGGTCACTTGTAATGTTGAACCTGGAACAACATTATTTATGATGACGAGGGAACAACACCAACACGAGGATATCAGATCGTCCGTGTCGACACAGTATCGATAAACTTTGGGGAATGTGCTGAAACGCTCACAAGGCCTCATCTACCCATCACTAATCAATACAAACCTATATACATCGACATGTACAACTTATGTGCCAACATTCACACCAGAAACCATAATAATGTCAGAGCGTTTCATTACTGAACTTACCCTCACAGTGCAAATGCGCCTTGTGAGGAACGGAAGCCTTCAGACGCCAGAGCGAGATCCGGTTTCTGGGTTTCCAAAATAAAATACAACAAAAATGATAAATTCACACTTAAAATAATTGTCATGGTCTGGGTGTGTGGCTGTAAAATTCCATTGAAGGTCTGGACCTCCCTGGTATCCACCCATGGGCAGGGCCTACAGCCTCCCTCACATAAAGCTGATAGAGGCAATCAGGTTGGAAATTGAAGCTGCTTGCTGACACTGCTTCCTCGCCAGTTCGTCAACTACCCTATGTTGGTAACCAGGCCTCACGCTTCATGTTCATGAATCTCAAGTGCTCTACTAACCTTGTTATCTCGTGTTCTAGTTACTCCAAGAAAACTCCTTCACACTGGACCACTCATCTCAGAAATCTGGTTAACCCGCCAGCTCGCGGAATCATCTCCTTGCCTCACCTGCCTGCCCTCCTGCCCTTACACCACCTCGGGACCTTCACCACTCAGGACAGCTGCCACACACCACCTAACCCACCTGGACCGCACCACCTCTCCCTCAACGCTTCCATCTCCCACCTGCACAGTAAGACGGAGATTTTCATAGCTTCCACTCTCTCCAGAACTCCTCAATGGCTACCGCTCTAACACTGCTCTCCTCTCTTCCAGTACGTACCTAATCACCAGCAACTGCCGTTGCTCTCATGGACCTGTCCCCTTGCTTATCCCTCTCCCCTGGCCAAGGCCCTCACACCCCATATATCAAGCCTTAAATCAAGTACTAACGTGAACGTCATTTTGGTGTTAGTCAATAAACCTTTGTTAAACCCTTTACTCTGCCTCTGCCTTGGGTTTCCTGCACGTGGGTGTGATTTTTGGTGCTCGGTCTCCGGCCGTTTTGTGACAATAATAATTAAGACCAGGTAAGTACATTTTTTTTTTCCAGATGTATTTTTAACTCTGTTACACTAGGATGTAGCACTGCAAAGAAGAACAGTAAAACAATGAAGAAAAAACCATTGTGTTTAGCTTTGATAAATTAAAATGTACCACTACACTCAGAGGATCAATATGAAATCAAAATATATGCAAATTTTGCATGAAGCACATGACTGATAGTTGTTCTGTCCTGAGCTTTTGTTTCCTATAGCACCCACTTGGTGATTGCAAATGTTCGAGGGAGGAATATCACCAAAAGTGGGAAAAGTAAGCCCCGATGGGGATGATAACACCATAAATGTCACTTATGGTCAAATTCCTAAAATTTGACACTAAGTATAAAATTCTCAAAAATTTTAGAGACGGAGAGGAGTTCTAGATAAACATAATTTGGCAAACCCCACAGGGGTGGAGGGTTTGAATCTATAATATTTTGAAATAACACCCAATAAAATGTTGACCATGTTGATTATGTTTATTCTAGTGTGCAGAGACTTGCTAATCTGACCAGGGAATGTAATAAACAGGAATGTCAGAACAGTAAGCGTTAAAGTCAACTTTGACAGTTCAGACTAGGATGACGTTGGACATCGTGAGGGTGGAAAAAGGGTTGGTGTGACCAAGGTGTGGTTCGGCTTGTTGGATGTACATTTCAAAGTGATACAGCTCTGGATGGGCCAGTTACCAGGGCATGGAAGGATGACAGACTTTATTACATGAGGAAAAGGAATTTTCTGGGATTGAAGATCCTCTGGGTGAGTGGTTGACTAAAGCATGCATTAAAATAAACACTTGATCATTGGCCATATTTACAGCTGTATTGACTTGTTGTGGACGCGGTCTATCTCATGTTTAAGGACTCTAAGTGAAAGATTGAAAACAGTGACATTAAGGGAAGAAGATGCAGTGCCATACTATCAGATGCCAGTGAAGGTTGGGCTCAATGATGAGTCAAGTGAGCTGGATTCATGGCTGAATCAAGACATAAATTCTCCTGCGGTGGTCAGTGAGGGAAAAACAGAGTTGCAAATGTGAACTTCATATTAACACACAGGTTTTGTTTCTAGGCAGTTCTGCGGATGCAGGCTCTGGGCGGAGCCAGGAGTTCAACAGATCTAACATAATTAAACTGATTTCATTCCCTAACACAGGGCAGCAGGGCTAGAGCAACAACACTCGAGAGGAGAATTTCTGATGTTTTCTGAGATATGATGTCACTAACCCTTTCCTTTAATTTCTAGCGCCGATGAATTGACACATGGCAGTGTGTCAAAAAGGGGGAAGTCGAGTTTTAACATGAAACAATGGTTTCAATGACTTTATTTGTTTGTTTAATAAGTTGGGTATGGTAAAACTTAAGATTATGACCCAGAGGTTCCCAGACTTTTTCGTGAGAACCAGTGAGAAGCATAAATCATCATTTTCACGTTTAAGCATTAATGATTGAAATGAACTGAATAGCGTTTAGAAGATAAAATGCCACTGGAGAGGAAACCGTGGGACAGCAGGCTGAATGAAACATGCTTTTGTGAAAAGGAGGGAAAATGTTAGAATTGAAAATGGTTAATTTGTTTTTGAGTTCTTTTACTTAAACAAGCGGTTATAATCATTTTCATACACACATTGTCAATAAGAGTTGACACTCAGTCTTCTGAAGGTCATAAGTAAATGCAAACATGCTTAAATGGTCCGTATTTATATAGCGCTTTTACTAGTCCCCAAGGACTCCAAAGCGCTTTACACATTCAGTCATCCACCCATTCACACACTGGTGATGGCAAGCTACGTTGTAGGCACAGCCACCCTGGGGCGCACTGAGAGAGGCGGGGCTGCCAAACCCTGGCGCCACCGGGCCCTCTGACCACCACCAGTAGGCAACGGGTGAAGTGTCTTGCCCAAGGACACAACGACCGAGACTGTCCGAACCAGGGCTCAAACCAGTAACCTTCCGATTATAAGGCGAACTCCCAACTCTTGAGCCACGATCGCCCATGCTTACACATGTAGATATGATTAGAATAAGTCTCTGGATCAGAGAGTCCTGAACATGATATTCTAAACCAAATTTGAATCACTAGAACAACAACGGATAACAACATTAGATTATTAAGGCTAGGCAGAGAGGTGTTTTGGTTTTCTGTCTCTTACAGAGGAAGGAACAGACATCAGACGAGGTCACGGAGATACAAGGATCCTTCGCAGCAGAGACAGACACAGAGACTGCCAAGACAGCAACTGGGGTCAAGTGTCATGCCGTTTGGGCTCCGGCTAGTCACCTCAAGAGGATGGATCCCATAAGCACACTAATAACCATGAAGGGGTTGGCGGAAATCCAGGAACACCAGACCAAGGAGGTTCGAAGAGGAGTAGAGAATCACCCGACTGGAAGAAACTCGTAGCTGCAGCAATAAAATAAAGGTTAAAAGCTCCTCAGACAGAAGTTCTAGTCTGAGTACGTGGGAAAGGTACAAGGTAGCACCAAGATGAGGTTGGGGAAAACTGTAGCACCAAAATAAAGCTGTGGGAGAACTGGAGAGTGATGGGTGTGTCATCTGTAACTACTGTTGTTGTTGTAAATTTAGTCTTTCTTGGATCTGAATTGCCCAAACACAGAGGTCATCTCACATAAGGTCCATCTGTTAAAGGAGGACAGAGGGCCATAGGGGTAAGAAGAATTGGACCTCGCAAAACTGGATTATAAGGTGTAAGTGATCTCTTTAAAAAGAGATCAAAGGGGGAATTGTGAGATTATTATTATACAATCTCATGCCACGTTATACCCCTAATTAAAGACTGTGAAATTATGTAGTTTTAGTTTGCATTGTTGTTGGTAGCACGGTGGCACGGTGGCTGGCACGGTGGTTAGCACTCTTGTCGCACAGCAAGAAGGTCCTGAGTTCAATTCCTCTTTTTTTTTTTTTTTTTTTTTCTTTTTTTTTTTTTCTTCCCCCTGTCCCGTTTGGTTCTTTTGCCATCAGAATTATTGTCTAAAGGCGAAGAAAGATGCCCAACGGATTTACTTTACCAAATTGACCATCCCAGCCTTGCCGTAATGGTCCATTTGATTCACCTTTTATTGTTTATTTTATTTTCACTTGCTGAATACGGGACAGACTTAACTGGGGGAAAGAAAGGGGAGAAAGAAGGAGGGAAAGAAAAACAGCGGGGAAGAGGGACGGGGAAAAAGGGCAAAAAACCAAAAACCAACAGAATAAGCAGACAAAAAAATACATATATCGATCATCTGGATCACCTGTTGAGAAAGAAAGAAGAAAGCAAGCAGAAGAAAACGAGAGTAATAAACAACATCACAATGATCTATGGGAATATGACAGTAAATACTAAATGTTAGACATTATTGTGCAGTACGTAAGATCGACAGCGCACAGTGTGCTTTGAGGTAAGAGCCAACAAGGGTGTAATTTGTGTGTGATCACCTGTGTGTACACCTGTGAGCATGGACGCGCTTGTTTTTTTTGTTTTTTTTAAAGGTTCCTTCATGTAATGATCTGCTAGAGGGTGTGGGGGGCCACTGCCCCGTCCTCCGGGGCATGACGCACGTATGGAGGAGATCAAAACTCCAGACGTCCAGAGGCCCCCAGAACACAAGAGACCAAGGAAGACCAACAGAGGGGCAGCCGCGCCACTATCCCAGAAAGAGCTGAGGAGAGTCCCAGATGAGGGGTCACCCAGCAGCCGCGGAGCAGAAGCCAGGGGGGTTGCAGTGACGTGCCCGTGAGCTCCGCCGGCAGCCAGCTGTGCCTGAGTGACCGAGCCCCGGGCCGAGAGGCCGAGGGCACCCCGCCTCCGAAGTGGCCCGAGCGAGCCCCAGGCTCCAGGCCCTGATAAGCAGCCGCCAAGGAGTGAGCCGGTGTGTACCTGGGCACCCACCCCCGGACACAGAGAACCACCAACGCACAGATGTCTGAGGGCGTCCACCACCGGCAGGGGAAGTGGTGGGGGGAGATAGGCCTCCAAACCTTGGAGGGCCTGAGATGTCCCCAGAGAGGTGGCGTCTGATACCCAACCTGACATATAGACACAGACATACAGGCACACACAGATACAAAGATCCATTCCCACCCTCATGCTCTCATAGGCAATTATTCCACACTCAACCAACGCGGAGACAGACATAAAGAGACGCTGTACACACAATCACTCTCCCCAAGCGTACTCTAGGAACCGGGTCTGGGTACCCTTGCCCTGGAGGGGGAAACTGCACCCAGACCCAGGTGGTGTTACCCTCTTCCCTGCGGTGGGGTGAAGCAGACCGCCCCGACTCCGCAGCAGCAGGGAGGCCCCACATTCCAGACCCCAGTCGGACGGCCAACTCCTCCTCCTAGCCCCCCCGCTCCAGCAGGCCGCAGAGAACGGGGGTGTGTGAAGACTCCAAACCTCCCTCCACCCGCTCATATGTAGTGTTGATGTATGTGTGTTCTAAGGTGCATTTAAAACCCAGGAGGGCATGGAGCTACCTGCCAGAGCAGCAGGTACGCGCATAGCCCCTCCTGCTAGCCCTCAATGTCTACGTGTATTTAAAATTGAGAGGTGGGCAACGACGCCAGGGGTGAGGTGTACACCCTGATGGTAATTTGGATTCTGTGTGGCGTGCCCACCCCCAAGATCCTATATGTATGTGTAATGAGAGTGTGAGTAATGTGAATGTCTAAGTTGTGGGATAAAATTGAGGCAGAGGCAGCCAGAAGGGGACAGAGGGGGGGATGCCTCCCCTGCACCCTGGTGACACACCCCTACCCCAAGGCCCTGCATGTGTGGGTGACTGTGGTGGAGCGAGAAGAGGGAGGCAGCTGGAGATGGGGAGGGAAGGAAGGGAGGGGCAAGTGACCCCTCCCTGGGGCCAGCTCCCCCGCTGACCCCAGTAGGCACCCCATACTCTGCAACCCGCCAGGGAAAGGGGGCCCAGGCCCATCCGGATCGGGGCCCAGTGCAGCAGCGCCGCCCGGCCCCACCACAGAGAAAACTACAACCACCCCATCATCCACTCATCTTCCAGACTACACAAGACAATAGACGCCCAGGCTGAGATCTTCCTCCACCTCTCCTGTACCTCCCCCTCCTGCAGAGAGAGTTCCCGAAGAGAGGAAATCTCCTGCAAGATGTGACAACCCCCCCCCACCAGTTGAAGAGCCCCCAGGTGGCTCGATGCACCGGCGGCACCCTGCGCCAGGACCGGGCCCCCATACACCCACCCGCCCACAACCCCGGCAACACACCAACCAGGACCCAGGCCCTTGAGGACCGGCCAGGGCCCCAGCCCAGAGACGGAACGCCCCCAGAACCTCACGCCCATCCCGGACCCACCCAGGGGCAGCCAGGCTACCAGGTCAGTAACCCACGTCCGTCAGCACAGACCCTCCCCTAGCCCTGCTGCACGCAGCCACGAGGAAACCGTCACCCAAGAGCCTGAGTTCAATTCCACCATCAGGCCGGGGTCTTTCTGTGTGGAGTTTGCATGTTCTCCCCGTGTTTGTGTGGGTTCCCTCCGGGTACTCCGGCTTCCTCCCACCGTCCAAAGACATGCAGTTTGAGGGGATAGGTTAATTGGATAATCCAAAATTGTCACTAGGTGTGAATGTGAGCGTGAAAGGTTTGTCTGTCCCTGTGTGTTGGCCCTGCGACAGACTGGCGACCTGTCCAGGGTGTACCCCGCCTCTCGCCCTATGACAGCTGGGATAGGCTCCAGTGCCCCCCGCGACCATGGAAAGGATAAGCGGAAGCGAAGGGATAGTTTGCATTGTTCTCCTGTCATGTTTTTAGTTTAGAATCTGATGAGCAATATTTTAATTTATTTTTTGATTTGTTGCTTTTCTGTTTTCTGCCTTAGGGATTGCCACCTTAACGTGGTTAGGGGGTGATAAGGATAAGGATAAGTCGTGATGAGGAGCCGGCGCGCGTCGTTCACGTCAAAGATCAGGCTCTAAGAGCCATTTCGTTCGCGACCGACACATCACTAGTACCCAAACTCTGTACCTTCCTCCATCCAACCACACACTTCTTTGGGTTTGCCATCAGCCCTGCCTGCCTCATGGACTCCGGGACTGTGACCAACCACTGCAAATGATCCACTGAGTTATCACTATGAATGACAACACCATCCAGGTAAGGAACAGCATATGCAGTGTGAGCTAGCGCTCCACGAGGTGCTGGAAAATGGTCGGACTTCAACCAAGGCAAACAGAAGTGTGACGAATTGATACGAACCATACAGAGTAGAGAAGGACGTTTTTGTCTGTGGACTCTGCACACAAGGGAATCTGCCAGTGGGCGTTGGATAAATGTAGCATAATAAAAAAAACAAGCAGTGGTTATACAGTCCGGGTCAACACGGGGCACGGGATAAGCATCAAACCATGAGACCTTGTTCACTTTGTGACAATCACCACAGAACCATATAAAACCCTGCGCTCACTTCTTAATTACCTGGAAGCACTTTAAAGACAACCGGCCCCTCTCAACAGCCAGACAGGCTGCGTTTCAAAGTGGTGCTCCGTGAGAGTCGTGCAGACGAGCAGGGGGGAGAACACATCTTCAAACCACTGCTGCAATGCAGGAACATCACCACCACCACAGCACATTTTTGAGAAAAATCAAATATTTCTGTCCTTGAAGATCATTTCAGAGTTTTTAACGAGCTGCAGGAATCCTGTTCAGTGTGAGTGGAGAACAGCCAAGTCTCCTCCTCTGATAAACCTCCACATGTACCACTGAAAACAGTTAAATTACTTAGAATCTGAAATCATGGCTTAAACTACTTGTTGTGAGACCATTTCTTTATTTTTTCACACCAAACTGTTTAATAAGACAAACTTTACACAGAGTTCATCAAATATAAGTAATGCTTTAACATTATCAGGATTTTCATAATGCAAACTTCAAATTAACAAGAAAACAGCTGCAGAACATGTGGATCAAAATAAATTCATTAAAAAAACAACATGTGGACTTCAAGGATACAGTAAATACACTAAAGTAAAAGGAGGAGCCAAAAATAGAGGTTTAATAGAATTTGAAACAACTAAAAGTAGTCACCTGTGATCTTTAAAATGGTCTTGATGTGTGCTGCTCTTTTTAACTTTTAACACTTCTTTAAAATGAATACTTTAAAAAACAGAAGTTAATTTTGGAAAAACTAAGACAGTTCAAATGAAAGAAATTGACTGAAGTCTAATTGTTGAATGTTGTCATTGTGGTTTTTAAATTGAGAGTCTTAGTTCAATCTATAGGATCAAGACATTCCTTTGTCTCTGACCACCTCTCCAGCTACTCTGTGCTGGGGGAGGTTTTATTGTAGACACATCTGTTTGTTGATTCTGTTTGTTGTTTGGTAAGCTTCCTGCCTGATCTCAAGGTTTTTAGGTCCGACCCTGAAACCAGAAGAGGATCTTTCTCTCTCTTCAGATTCATTGTGATCCAGTGATTTCAGTCCTGCATGATCAGGCTGATGTTTGCACAGAGCAGATAATGAAGTGAATGTTTTTGCATAGCTGTACACCTTGATTCCAGAGTGGGTAACTAGATGCTTCTGTAAGTTGCTACTTTGAGAAAAGGCTTTACCACACAACTCACAGATGTAAGGTTTAAATCCACTGTGGATGAGTTGGTGTGTTTTTAAGGTTTGAGCCAGGGAAAAAGACTTTCCACACAAGTCACAGCCGTATGCTTTAACTCCACTGTGGATGAGTTGGTGTCTTTTTAAGGTTTGAGCCTGGGAAAAAGACTTTCCACACAAGTCACAGCTGTAAGGTTTAAATCCACTGTGGATGAGTTGGTGTGTTTTTAAGTGTTCAGACCGGGAAAAAGACTTTCCACACAAGTCACAACTGTAAGGTTTAAATCCACTGTGGATGAGTTGGTGATTTTTTAAGCTGTGAGCCCGGGAAAAAAACTTTCCACACAAGTCACAGCTGTAAGGTTTAAATCCACTGTGGATGATTTGGTGTGTTTTTAAGTGTTCAGACCGGGAAAAAGACTTTCCACACAAGTCACAGCTGTAAGGTTTAACTCCACTGTGGATGAGTTGGTGTTTTTTTAAGTCTCCAGCCCAGGTAAAAGACTTTCCACACAAGTCACAGCTGTACGGTTTAACTCCACTGTGGATGATTTGGTGTCTTTTTAAGTCTCCAACCCAGGCAAAAGACTTTCCACACAAGTCACAGCTGTAAGGTTTAACTCCACTGTGGATGATTTGGTGTTTTTTTAAGTCTCCAGCCCAGGCAAAAGACTTTCCACACAAGTCACAGGTGTAAGGTTTAAATCCACTGTGGAGGAGTTGGTGTTTTTTTAAGTTTCCAGCCCGGGTAAAAGACTTTCCACACAAGTCACAGCTGTAAGGTTTAAC
Organism: Oreochromis niloticus; assembly: GCF_001858045.2. Classification (NCBI taxonomy): domain Eukaryota; kingdom Metazoa; phylum Chordata; class Actinopteri; order Cichliformes; family Cichlidae; genus Oreochromis; species Oreochromis niloticus. The sequence goes on from NC_031967.2 coordinate 65,575,711, forward strand.
TCCACTGTGGATGATTTGGTGTTTTTTTAAGTCTCCAGCCCAGGCAAAAGACTTTCCACACAAGTCGCAGCTGTACGGTTTAACTCCACTGTGGATGATTTGGTGTTTTTTTAAGTCTCCAGCCCAGGCAAAAGACTTTCCACATAAGTCACAGCTGTAAGGTTTAACTCCACTGTGGATGATTTGGTGTTTTTTTAAGTCTCCAGCCCAGGCAAAAGACTTTCCACACAAGTCACAGGTGTAAGGTTTAAATCCACTGTGGATGAGTTGGTGTGTTTTTAAGTGTCCAGCCTGGGTAAAAGACTTTCCACACAAGTCACAGCTGTAAGGTTTAACTCCACTGTGGATGAGTTGGTGTCTTTTTAAGCCGCCAGCCTGGACAAAAGACTTTCCACACTCATCACAGCTGTATGTTTTCTCTCCCTTTCTTCTGTGAGGTTTGTCGGCCTCCTGAAAGCGCTGACTTCTCGCTCCATGTTGGTCCTGCAGTGACAGAGATACAAACAGAGGCAGTGAGTGAAATGCAGTCGTGGAACAAACAGAAACTCCCTCCATCAGTGGAATCAAACATGTCAAAAAACACATTGTAGGTGTGTTACCATCCCCTTCTAGAGAAATTATCACATTTCAATGATGTGGTACAATGAGAGTTGTAATGAAAAATACATATTGAAGAAATATTGATCAGCTGAGAAAATCTTTTACTTAGGGCTGGGCGATATATCGAGTTTTTAAAAAAAATATCGATATATTTTCATAGGAGACAATATCGTTTATATCGATATAGTATATGTTACGTTATAATTATACTTGTGGAGCCGCAGGTTTGCCTCTCTTTCGTCCACTTTTGTCTTTACGCAACGTTACTCGACCTCGCCTCTCCTTCATTTAACACAACTCCTCCTCCCCCTTAGCTTCACCTGCAGGCAATGACAAGATGAACGTGGCAAATCTCCGTTAGCGAGTTGCCGCGGATCGCCCCGTGCGTGGCGCTGGACGACGTCAACATGTTAGCGAGCTAACCGCGCTAACTAGCTAACCACGCTAACAACATGCAGCCCACAGGGGCTACACGGCCTAAAATCCTTTCATTTTCTCAAAAATCGACAGTGCGCCTTATGTATGAATTCTGGTTGTGCTTACTGACCGCGAACCGATTTTGCGTGGTACACGGCGCTCACCAATCTGTCAAAAAATGTTTTAGTACGACTTTGCTAAGCTACGGGGCTGCACCACTTGATGGATTGTCGGAGCATTACGGCTACCGTAGTCTGGTGCCTCGCGGAGTGATACGTACTGTGCTTCAACGTAATATTACCGTACTGTGTGTGTATAAGGGCCTGGATCTGTCTCTTTGTTATTATACTCAGCGTCTGTTAGGTTACATTTTGACTGCACAATTGTGAACACTTTGTTATGCACAAAAACAACATTGTTTTCTTTTATTTATGGAGCATGATTAATTAATAAATGCTCATTAAAAAAAATCGAGATCTATATCGTATATCGCCATCCAGCTTAAAAAATATCGAGATATGAATTTTGGGTCATATCGCCCAGCCCTACTTTTACTCATAAAAAATTGTGAGTTCAACTGATGATATTGTTGTTTCAATGTGTGCTGATAAAAATGATCTTTGTATTTTCTTATAACCTCTGAGTTTTTTGTTTGTGAATGTAAATTGTGTATGTATGGAGGAGCCCAGGATGGAAAAGAAAAAGCTGCTGTTAATAGGCTTTTAAAAACCAACTAGCTGTGCACAGTTTCAATAACAGTGTAACTGTGATATTTGTCTTACCTTTTGTGTTGAAGTCATTGTTTCCTCTGTAGTGGCTGAGCTGAGTCCAAATGGCTGAAATTGTTCCTCTGCTGCTCCAGACTCTTCTCCTCCTGTTACTTAGCTGGGACACAAAAAGTATATATATGTATATTATTCCTGATAAAATATATATATTGTCAGAAGAAAATTATGTTTTGATCAGTTACATGAAATGTATCAGTGAAGCACATGTTTACGTGACTTTTGACATGTCTCTTGTCTGTGATAAACAACTGGCAGCTTCCTCTTTTTTGTTCTAGAACATACAGGTTTAGAAAAGGGGAACCTCAGCTCTGAGAATAACTCTGTGACCTTTGTACAGCACCACACACACACACACACATACGCAAGCTTGTATAAATAAAGAACGCAGACAGTGATTAGGTGCAGATATACACTCCATAAAGCACCCCTCCATTAGCCAAACCCATCTATTTTCTGATTGGATAGTTAAGTTTGTGATTGACATAACATTGGCCAATCAGATGAAAAGTAGGGTCAAAATTCGTACTTGTAATTTGCAGAGTTTCACACGTATTTTTTGGCTAAGTCCACACACAAATCTTTTTTACACACACACAAATTCTTTACACAAATAAATCCTGATATAGAAGTACAAAACTGATTAACAAGTACAAAATATTTATGACCACAATTTGAGCCCATAATTGTGGGATATATGGGACCACGAAGCGTGCACCGGACCACGGTTGATATTTGGGGAAATTGACGGCGCATTTGGAGTACACTTCGGATTGGAACAGCCATCATCGCGTGGCGGTGACGTAATCGCACTCAAAATGCGTACTTCAAGCGTGCAGTCTCTAAATTGGGACACAGCCATAATCTGTGCGTGGACAGAAGAAGTGTCAGACAGACTCATACAATTGACTGATTAACATGTGTTCTATTTTGTGAACGGTTCATAAAAAGGCATTCCCTGTGAGTGTACACTATTGTTTGGCACTTTATGTTAATTAATAGCAGTTACGTATATGCAGTATTACGCAGGCTAATTTATGGTTTTAGGCGGTTATTGGCTGTTAGCATTAGCACTTGTTTATGCAGTTCGTCACGTGATTACTAACATAATTACTGATGTCACGAGAGGGGCCGTGGCCAGGATTTTCAGTTGAGGTGCCATGTTTCTGGGCCAAACAAAGCGCAAGCAAAAGAGGACCAAAAGCACACGGATAACACCCGCTATGGTTTGTACTTGCTGTGCGGTCGGTTGTAATGTTAGATCGCACGGCCGGCAAGGGAATAAGGTTGAAAATGGTTTATCTTTTCATTCTTTCCCCACTTGGACGGAACATAAGGCAGCTCATGTATCAGATGTTACCAAAAGAAGGCGTCTAGTCTGGATAGCAGCTGTGAGACGAGCTGATATCCAGTTCTCTTCCATCTCCAAATATCTGTTGGTGTGCTCCAGACATTTTCATTCCAGTAAGTTATAGATATGTTCATATCACTCTTTATCCGGTCTTTAAGTCTGAGGTCACTAGCCGTGTCTGGGCTCAAACTCCGCTGCAGGTCCATGAATCACACGATCACTGTGGCATCACTGATAGTTGAAAAACTAACTAAAGTCTTTCATCCATAATAAAATGATCAGCGTTCTGCTCTACCATGTGTAACAATTGAGTTTATCATCTAGGCATCCATGAAAACGAAACGGAATTCATGACATTTAACGGAGTTGGAAATTAGCAGCAAGTTAGCTCGCTAGCTTCCATCTAAATACAATATAGCATGTCCTGACTGAGGGATGTTGGAAACAAATTCATATGTACAGCTCTGCTATCACTTCCAACATTTTGGTCCTCTTTCGCTAGCGCTTTGTTTGGCCCAGAAACAAGACGCCTCAACCAAAAATCCTGGACACGCTCCCTCTCGTGACATCACGCACCAAAAGCCCTATTAGGCTAATCGTTGTGTCACTTCAGACAATCCCTTTCCATCAAGATTTTTAGTTTGTTGCGTTTCTGTACAACGCATTGTACAGCAGTTGTTTTGTCTGTTCTCAATTTTGCCAGCTCTATTAAATATTAATATGTTTGTAGTTTTGTAGTTTTTCTTCAACTTCTTTAATTCTCACTCGCTTTTGCAAATTTGTACTTTTGTTTTACTCGCAGCAACAACTCCACCTCATTGTCAGCCCATTAAAAAAAACTTGGTGCTTTTCCTTGAGATTTTTGCCGCAACGTTTCAAAGAGCCAGAAAATAAATAAACGGCAGACAGAAAAAAGACGCTGGTTGAATCGTCTTAGATTTCACGCATGCACAATAGAGGAACATAAGCGCTTACAGCCGTTTCAGTGTGGACACGCAACTGTTTGAAAGAAATTGAAAACATTAGTGTGGATGTGGAGCGTTTTCAGACAAAAACGCTGTTTTCAAATCTATCCGGGCTAGTGTGGACGTAGCCACCATTTGACCCTAAAACTGAAGAAGCTTCTCGGATGAGAGCTGAAATGTCTTCAAGCAACTTAAAGAAGTCCAGACACTTTTCTTTCCAAGCTCCATAGACTACGATGACCTGGATGACTAAGAAACTTCACAAACATGTTCATTTCCATAGAAAAGAAACAGGCAGACTCTGCTTACAGGATGTGATCTGACAACATTAATCAAATATTTGTTCAAGACCGATTGCATTGTTAACCCTTTAAGACACCACATATTTTCAAAAGCGGTCCGACATTTTCGGAGACGTCAGTTACCCACCAGCTCAATAACTAGCCGGGGTTAAAGGCTCACTAGAGCCGGTGAGAACAGCGTACTCCTAGCAAATCGTTTTCAAACCCATCGCCATCTTTCGCTACTCAGGTTAAACATGATATATAAGTCACTTAGATAACTTAAAAATGTTGTTTTTGGCTTTTTTCAATATTTTATTTGTTCCTGAGTAAATCGGTTTGGGTGAGACTAAAGTTATAGTTTTTACACAGCTGAACATCAAGCAGACAACTGATTATCAGAAGTGTGAGATGCTCGAGAATATACTCCAGTGTCCTGTTATATTTTAGATAGCAAGGAGCAGGCGGCTGAGTTTATTAAACTCCATCAAAACAATCTGCAAATGTCAATAAAATTTAATCGGTGACTAGTCGACTATCAAAATAATCGTTTGTGGCAACCCTATGCGATACCAATACCGATATCATAAATTTGGATATCTGCCGATACCGATATGAATCTGATATAGTGTATTCTATAATCAATAAAACTGATTTTTTTTTTTTTTTATATCTTGCTGCCGGAGTAGGAGTAGGTTCAGCCGGATGGTTCCCCGGGCTCAGTCGGGCGAAGGGGTTAAGTGGTGGGGTGTGTTCAGAGCCCTGCATGAAAACAAGGACACTAACCATGGTGGACCAAGCTCAGGTAAGATTTTTTAGGTTGTAAGGATATAGTCATGTGCAGTGTTGGGTAAGTTACTATAATTAATAACTTAGTTACATTACTAGTTACTTCTAAAGTAACTTCTAAAGTAATGAGTAACTACTCATTACTTTCAGGGGTAACTAGTTACTAGGGAAAGTAACTTTGCTTTTACTCAGAATTCTCTTGTTAATGTGTTGCTTCTGTAACTGGATACCCAGCAAGATTGCCAGTCTTCTAGTATGCTTACTTGCTAAAAGTCCACTGTGCCACCTACCAATAGAAAGGAAAAAATTATGTGCATATTTCCACAAGAGAAATCCCACGCCTGGACCGTCGTTGACCGCCACCATGATTCTAGCCTATGTCACAGCGTCATGTTTTTACATCCAACACAAAAACTGCAGTCGTGGTGCTTTCGATTAAATAAAACCAGAAATTCTGCCTTCCGAATAGGAAGATGTAGGTAACAACAGACTCCAGAGAAGCTGCATACAGGGCTGGACTGGGACAAAAAATTGGCCCGGGCATTTTGACTAGAGACCGGCCCACCATTATAGATGGGTCGGTCATAAAGCCTCTGAATGAAAAGAAACGCTGTTGTGACCGTGATGTACACTGTTCTGATGGTATATATGCATAAATAGATATTTTAAATGAGAATAAGAAAGAAAAGTATTTTTTTGTGCCCCCCTCTCCCCGTTAATGCCCTACCTGGCCGCCTGGCAAAACTTTGCTAGATCTGCCCCTGCTCAGTTACCAGCTGTCAGCTACATTAAAAAAAGAAAAGAAAAGGATCCTGGTGTTATTTGTCTCTCAGAAACAGTTCATAACTTCCCTTCAACTCATTCACGTCACCTAAAAGGTAAACCTGTTTCTCCATCACCTGTTCAGCTCTGATGATTCAGTAAGGACATCTCCTGGTTTCATCTTCATGTTTTCCTCTCACCAGATAACCAAACCGATATTATGACCAGCAGCTTTACAGCTGTGGCTCCAGCAAACATCAGCTGATACTAGAAATTAATATTAAATAAATTCTAACAACAACTGATCAAGCTTAAACGTGCTGCTGTTGTTTAGCGCGACATCCGCTGGTTTCCTCTTCTGGGGCAAAGTGGGCGATAAACAAACAAGAGAGAAAAGCCGATCAGCTGATCACTGATCAGTTTCATGATTGAAGTAGAAACAGGAGAAGGAGGGGGAGAGAATGAGAGGAGAAGAGGCAGTTGTGCAGTAAAGACATAGAAAAACTCCAGCTTTCTCTTCTTCATTGTAGCTGAAGTCCGGGACAAATCGCGTCCCTTTTCAGCTCAATACGAAACGGGTAATGTTTTCTCTGAATACGAGACGATTCCCTTTTTGGGGATGGTTGGCAACTCTAATAATTAACCTTATCAGTAAAATCATAGCACCCACCCACGTGTATAGAAACTCCGTCATGCTAGCTAGTACACAGTACGAAAAAGTCAGCATAACAAAAATAAACTCAACCTAAACTTGGTTTATATCTGCCCCAGATAGACTGCAGGTCATGACTTCTTACCTGAAACTGAGTTCACCTGACACTCGGAATCCTCGAGTCTCTCCTCCTGCCTCCCCTTTCTCTCATCCACCTGCTGGCCTCCACCACTTGCTAATGTTACTGAATCTGTGGAAGCTCCGCGATAGCCACCACACCAAGTAAAGAATAATGAGCCTATCTAAATCCCAGTAACGATTAACGCGTTCCTGATTTTGTCATAATAACTAGTTACCGTGCTCGTTACCACAATAATGACGTAGTTACTGTAACATGTTACCTAATGATGCGTTAGTCCCAACACTTGTCATGTGATACATTTATATTGCCCTATGTCATTCATTCCTATTTGGGCTGTATTTACTGATATATGTAATTTCTTAATGTTCTGTTTGTTTTATCAGGGGAGAAGAATGATGTGGATGAGGGCTTGGTCAACATGGTGATAGAAGATTCCCAGCCCTTCACTATTGTGGAGGACAGTGGGTTTAGAAAGCATGTTAAAGCTTTGAACACTAACCATGTTTTCCCCACAAGGCAGGTGTGTATCTTAAAATATGAAGCATGTTTCCATTTTGCCCATATTTCCATATTAAGAGTTGCACTTTCTTTTGTTTAGGATTTGAAAGCTATGGTGGTCCAAAGATACAAAGAGTCCAAACAAACAGAAAAACTGACTGTGGCAAAGACTTCTGCAGTTAGTTTGACATCTGATATGTGGACCTCCATTAACACAGAGGCTTACCTAGCTGTCACCTGCCATTTCATCGATTCTAACACTGCATTGCATTCTGTAGTGTTAGGAGCCTCATCTTTAGCAGCTTCTTCATCAGAAGCTTTTCAGCCTGTGACTCGAGGTATATGAGCACATTTTGATTTATTATGAGGCGATTGTGGCTCAAGAGTTGGCACTTCGTCTTGTAATCTGAAGGTTGCTGGTTCGAGCCCCGGCTTGGACAGTCTTGGTCATTGTGTCCTTGGGCAAAACACCGCCAGTGTCTGGCAGCCTCTCCTCTGTCAGTGCGCCCCAGGCCATGTTTTACCATTTTATTGTATTTAGTTACTTTCATTCGGTTTTTCTTGCAACCGCTGCTTCGCCTGTGCCCTGTGAAAAGGTATTTTCAAAAGCAGGGGAAATCCTCTCAAAAAAGAGGAACCGTCTTAATCCCAGCACTGTGGAAAAGCTGCTATTTTTCAATAAAAAAATGAAAACTTCTCCCTAGTGTCATAGGCACTGTTATAAAGTCACAAAAACATCACAACTCCCTCCCTATTCGTTTCCATGTACATTCCTGTGTTAAGCTGCCAATCTGTTATACACAAACATTAACATAATATTAAATATAACTACTATTTAGAGTTTAGTTATTGATGTAATGAAAAAAGTAATTTATTTATTCAACTTGAAGCTCCACACGCTAGTTTGTGTCATTCTCCAGATGTACATAAGCACGATTACACAGTTATACAATCATTCCAAAGCTCTGTCCTGAAAGTTTCCACTTTCTTTTTTGTATCAGACATACTGAGACAATATTCGGGATAAATAACCATGAAAACAGCTCCAGAGAAAATACCAAACTATACCCAATTTACAGTACTATACTTTGTATAGTCTCATCTTTGAGCTTAGAATAAAGGGAAACTATAAGAGGTGAGAGGGATATTTCACTGGATTCTGACTCTGGGTGACCCCCACTCCTTACCCTTTCACCCACAACCAAGATTACTGAACAGTTTCTGAGAAAATTAATCCTAAACTTTATACAAATAACCGTACTCTTAATATTCACATCTTTGAGCTCAAGGAAAACTATAGGAGGTGACAGATATTTCATTGGTTTCTGACTCTGGGCCATCCCCACTCTTTACCCTGTGACGCACAGACAAAATTAATGTACAGTTTTTAGAGAAAATTAATACTAAATATTAGGGGTGCAACGATACTCGTATCGATATTGAACCGTTTGGTTCAGGTTTCGCTGAACCGGAGGCTGGCGTGCCAGCGGGACCTGCCAAGCTGGAGATGGAGATGCCTGTGAGCCCCAGCTCACTTCCCCGCCTGCTGCACCGCTGCTTGCTTGCCATATGGGTGGCCATCAGGCCAGCTCCGGGGCTTCCGCTGGAGGCGCGAGCGACCGCCAGAGTGGACACTTCCCCATCGCTGGGCTGGGGCATGGTGCGCCGATGGTCCGTGCCAATTCCCGCGCCTGCTTGCAGGGTGAAGTGAAGCGGACGAGGGGTATGTGGCAGGGCGTGTTCTGCGATGCCGCTGCAGATTTGGTGGTGGTGATGTGTACGGCTGTCAGCGGGAGAGCTGCAGCGTTTGAATGTACTGTTACAGCAACCGTGTGATTATTCTAAGAAGAAATGATGCTGCGAAGCATGAAAATGCCATCGGGTCTGCCCTGGTGGCAATCGTTTTCCTTCATTTCTGCGTTTACGTGTGGACGGGATTATGTTTTAAAACGAAAACGGAAAATCTCCGTTTTCAAAAATACCCGTGTACGTGTGGACGTAGCCTTAACCGCAGTCAGCTACCGCCAGATTATAATGTTGCAAGCAATCACAAACTCTACAGTCTGTCTAACTCCAATGAATACCAATCAATCTATTGTTCGCAACAGAGATAAACTCAACATAAACTGAACCCACATTAAAGTTAGCTCGGTGCTTACCTTTAGATGAGCCCACAAACCGAGAGAAACTGCGTCATGAAGCTGGAAGTCTTTCTAAACACAGGAAACAGATCAGGGAGCAGACACCCACGTGGTTCACGCTGATCTCAGCTACGATCCAGGAGACAAGGGTGTGCAGATCGATGCAGATATCGATCCAAACGTTGGTAGTGGCATATGTTCCTGTAAGTTTACTACATTAGTCCCGTTTTATGAAAAGCAGCTCTCTCTATGCTCGCCTCATCTACTGCACACACACACACACACCTTGCTCCGCCCCCTTTCCCGGCCTCTGCTGTGATTTGTTGCTGTGTGGTCACGTGACTCAGCTGCATAATGAAACCACGTGGGGTGTTTTTTCAAAATTAGGGCCTATAGGGCTTCGGAGCGTGATGTCACTGGCGGTGGGCCACGCCCTCTTTCGCCATGACAGTAGGACAGACAGGATACAGCTTCAACTATGGTTCATACGTGTTGTGTTGGCAGTTGCAACGTTAGTTCACACGATCGTGAAGGCAAGAAGCTGGATAATGGGCTCTCTTTTCATCATTTTTCATCCTGGAGGCAACGTGAGGGATCCCATGTATCCGATATTACTAAACAAAGACGTCAGGCTTGCATTGCAGCGGTGAGACGAGCGGATCGAGTTCTGTGCAATCCCCAGCTTTTTGTTGGTTTGCTCTCCGCATTTTCTTTCCGGTGAGTTCTAAATTAATTCATATCACTATTAAAAGGCTTTTAGTGTTTTTTCAATGTGCTGAGGTCATAGATAATGAGATAAAACATGCTAATGTGTGATGCTGCAGAACCACGTCATGTCATCATGTCGACTGAGTAGCTTATGATTTAGCATTATTGCAGGCAAAGCAGCATATGAAATGAATGTAACAAATCCAGACTGGGCACCAACAGTGCACATGGGCCTCTAAAAACATACTAAATTGCTATCATTGTACACTAATCCGCACATAACTTCCAGATGAATCACACACCTGTCATGTGCACTAATTTTATCTTGCAGGCTTTTGTTATGCAGCTGCAGAGTCTGAAGGTGTGCCGCGTGCAGAAGTGATCGATGAAGATCTGACAGAAGACCAACAACAAAATCACCATGTCATGGAGGCTGTGGACCGCATTTGTGTTGGACAAGGTGAGGTTGAGGTACCAGCTGTAAATGTGGACAGTGGCGATCGGACAGACAGCATCACGGAAGCTAAAGCGCAGACGAAGTATTGTGTGTGCAATGAACAGGGCAGAGCAGAAATAAACACAACACTGCTTGATAAGATTGTTAAGGTTTGCTGTGTTTTGGTGAATATGTGCCCCAGTGTGGTTGTCAAACCAGCGCCAAATGAAACTTGCTCTTGTTGAGTATTCATAAATTGAATATGTTGTGTTGCATGTGTAGTTCATTGTAAACAACTGTACTTTGTGTGAAATAGTTTCAATAAAACAGAAAAGAATAGTATATTTGTTTGTTTTTTTTATTCTTGATCTGTTCACATGTACTTAGCAAGTACATAAAAATGAAATGCAAACTATGTACATGGCAACACACAGCTGGCATCAATCTTGAACCACAAAATGAAACATTACAGGCTATTTAGAGCAGCATGTTGTTTGGAGAAGTATTTCCCAACAAGTTCAGGAAGACACACTTTAAGAAAGAAGTCTTGTGCTTATGTCTGTGAAGGTTCTCAGTCACCCAGGTCATCATAGTCAAAGGAGTTTGCAAAGAAAAGCGTCTGGACTTCTTTAAGTTGCTTGAAGACGTTTCACCTCTCATCCGAGAAGCTTCTTCAGTTCTAAGGTCAAATGGCCGAGAGTCCCAGATTTAAACCCAGTGGGAGTATCCCCCCAAAGAGGGACAAAGGACCCCCTGGTGATCCTCTAATCAAATGAGCCAAGGTGTGAAAGCGGGTGTGGGACCTAATCAGCCAGGGTTTTGGGTGAGCTCATTGTGAAACCTGGCCCCACCTTGTTATGTGAATTCCTGAGGTCAGATGGCCCAGGATGTGAGTGGGCATTAAGGCGTCTGGGGAGGGAACTCAAAACTGGATTACAGATGGCAGACAGTTGGTGTCGTAAACCACCGCCTCTGTTCAAAGATGGTCGCTCACAGTGGACATGGATGGCCTCTTTCACTCCTCTTTCAAACCATCTGTCCTCTCTGTCCAAAATGTGAACATTGGCATCCTCAAAAGAGTGACCTTTATCCTTTAGATGCAGATGGACTGCTGAGTCTTGTCCTGTGGAGGTGGCTCTTCTATGTTGTGCCATGCGCTTGTGAAGTGGCTGTTTGGTCTCTCCAATGTAGAGGTCTGGGCATTCCTCGCTGCACTGTACAGCATACACCACGTTGTTCAGTCTGTGTTTTGGAGTTTTGTCTTTCGGGTGAACCAGTTTCTGTCTGAGTGTGTTGCTGGGTCTGAAGTACACTGGGATGTCGTGCTTGGAGAAAACTCTCCTGAGTTTCTCTGATACACCGGCAAGTCTTGTGCTTGCTTTAAACATGGTTCCCAGAAATCCACATCAGGGAAGATGAGTATTACAGCATGGTCTCTCTGTGTCCACACAACGAGGTCACAGTGGTTGGAGTGCAGTTTCATTCAGTCGTTGTCAGTGCAGTACCTGAAACACACAAAAACCACTTTTAATAAAAGGTCTGTAATGAACCAAGGCTAATATAGATGGGTTGGCTGTACGTGCAAATCAAAAACTGTAACAAGTTGTTTAGAAAGTTATCAAGTTCAAACCGACTTACCTTTGTCTTAATGACATATTATTTTGTTTTATTGAGTTTTACGCAGTTTGACATTTCATTGTTCCTTCAATGCACTTCATATGATATCAGTAATTCCATAAATTTTCTTCTTTCAGGTGGCTTTAGGAAGACACGTTTTCCAAAACCTTCAAAATAGGCTGGTGCAGTTCTACCAACAACAGCCCTTGGACCTTGATCATATTGACTTCCTCTGCGTGAACGCATCAACTCTAGTCTGTTCTCTTTCTGCTCATATTAATGTTCCATCACTGGTAGGTAGGTTTATTTGATTTAGTTTTAGTTACCTTTAAAAATTGTTTCAATATATGCCATTCTTATGTATCTTGTAATGTTAATTTTACAGTGTAGTAATTATGCTATACAAATACACCTGTCATCCATTGCGTTGTCAAATCCAAGATGAAATTTTGTTCTGTGTTTCAATATAAAGATTAGGGATAAGAATAATGTTACTAAGATGGTAAAACTGAATTCTAGGATTTCATCCAACTAAATATTTTAATGCAACCATTTTTTAGGTAGTTGAAGCTCTTCACCACCTCATCTGCCTCATCCATTCCAATATGGATACAAGAAGGTCTGCCATTGTTGTTGACAGCTCAGCTGGTGAACGGGGGAGGGCAAAGCTCTATGTTTCCAAAGACCACCTCAAAGATCTAAAAAAGATGGACCTCTCCATTCCTTGTATCTCCAAGCTTTTGGGCATATCGCAGAAAACAGTCCGACGAAGAATGGAAGAGTGGGGCCTCTTAATAACGGCAACCTACAGCTCACTATCAGATGATGAACTTGACAACTTAATTGCAGCCATAAAACAGGAATCGAAATATCTGGGTTAGTTATTCATATGAAAAATAATGCTTGTAATAAGATTCTATTTTATTTTTCTTGCTAGCAACCTTTCATATTTACATGAATAACACTAGCTGAATGTCATGATTAGTTAGTAGTTTGATTTACTGTACTATACGTGCCTTCCAATGTGCTGTTGTAATTGTTTCACTATGGAATGTCTTTTTAGGCTACAGAATGGTTAAAGGATGCCTCAGGGCACTTGGTCCACAGGGTGCAGTGGAACAGAGTATGGGATTACATGCGTTGTGTTGACAGTGCTGGAATCCTTGAAAGGATGGCAAATCTTGGATGTGTTGTGTAACGGCCCTAGCTGGGCCTCCTGATACTGCCCTTGTGTGGGCGTGGTGTTTTTCTCCGCCTCCTCCTCTCTTGCTCCACCCCTCTGTCTCTCTCTCGCTTCTTCTCTCTCCTCAGGACACAGCTGCTGCTCATTGGCCTCATTTACCACCTGGGCCCAGTCATCAATCACCTCTCTGAGGTTATATAAGCTGGGGATGGACTGAATGTGGGAGGGTGGCTTTCTCTGGTGTCTCTGCGGTGCGTGTTATGTGTGTGATTGTCCTGCCTACGGTGTGGAGTGGTAGGAGCAGTGGGAGAGGTTTCTGGTGGTTTTCCTCTGTGCTGGTCAGTGTGTGTTTCCAGCCTAGGTGTGGAAAAGGCCTGCTGTGTAGTGATGGGCAGATGAAGCTTCATGAAGCACTGAAGCTTTTCATCCAATTGGTTCACCCCAACGCAAAGCTTCTTGAAGCTTCATTTGCTCTAGTAGGACATCTACTGGACGTAAAAATATTAGTTGGCATTAATTTGAAGAGTGTGGCATTTTGCACACAGCCTGTAAATGTCAGCAACAAAAGGAGTGTGTAAAAAATGTATATTGTAGTTATGGCAGTATACTGAGTATATTTATACTGGCAGTATGGAATATGATTATTTGGAAATGCTTAAAATGGAAATGATCATTTACTGTGAGGTGAGGTGTGGTTGGGGTATGGACAGTGGTTGTGCTTTATTAACGTTGAGGTATGGACAGCTACACACTGAGGATTTGAGCCTCAGTCCTGCCTGTTCACATTTTATTCTGTAAAAACTAAATTTTCACTGCTTTTATGACCTTTTTAGTGGGAAGAACATAGCTAGGATTTACTGATTTAACAGATCTTTTAAATCCTTTGTCCTCCACAATGCTAAATGGCTGGGAGTCCTCAATCACCATGCTAACCAGGTCTTCATCTATTTGAGATTGTTCTCCTGAGGAAAGACAATAAAAACAAAGCACAAATATAAATATCACACACATAACTTACGTAATTTATTACACTTGTATAATATTGTTATATCATTTACTAACATGACTGCATGCTATATTATCATGGCATTTGATGGCTCACCTGGTCTTGCTCCACAATCGGTGTTCCTCTTATTCTCATGCAAAGCTCTGTAGTGCCTAAGCATGGATGAGGTGTTGTTGTTATATCCCAGCTCCCTGGCACATAGCAAACACTTCACCTTGTACAAAGGTAAAGACAGCTTAACATAAATTGTATTACACCATCAGTATTATGAAATTTACAGAAATTTACATACCTTGTTGGGAGGAATAAGATCAAAATGTTCCCACACAGGGGAGGACATCCTCCTCTTCTTAGCTGGCTCCATTCTCTCCTGACTTTCTCTCCTCACTCTCCTAAACCTCCAAACTCTCACTAACCGCAACTCTCCATCAAACACCCACATTTTGAATGAAGTCTGAGGGGTTTATATCGCTGTCATAGCTCGCGGCAAAGTTCGAACCACTTCCTGAACCAGTCACGTGGTACAGCGGGCAGCGAGGCTTCGGACGTCATCATTTTCAGCTCCTCCCATAAACGAAGCAAGCCTCGATACGCGCATCGCGGAAACGCCCCCTCCATTACTCGACACAAGCTTCAAAGCCTCGATACAGAACGTCCCATCACTACTGCTGTGTGTGTGTGTGACCAGCCCCATCGTGCGTGGCTCTTTGTGAGTAGCTCTTAACCGAGTAGTGGTTTTGCTTAGGTGACGGCGGCCTCCATTACTTTGTTTGGCCTGCCTGGTTATCGTTAATAGCAGCGTTGCTGTCTTTTTCTGTTGAAGCCTTATAGTTGTTTTCTTTGTTGAAGTGGTCACCATTCTCTTTGTGTTGATCTGTTTGAGTTATCATTAAAGCAGCGGTGTTGTCTCTTTCTGTTGTTACTATTTATATGATTATTGAGTTAATTGATTATAATAAAGATTTATTTTGTGTTGAATACCTCTGCCTGGCGTTCTTTTCATTTCAACCCGGATCCAACTGTTACTGTCCCCCCCACCCTCTTCGCCTAGCTTTCATGTGGGGACGTAACAAAGTGGGGGCTCGTCCGGGATCGGAATGAAAGGAGTTGAGCTAATTACGATTGTGAACAGGTGTTTGTGTGTTGTGTGAGGGTCATTTGACTAGCTGCTGCTCTCCCTGGCTAGAACAGGGGAGTGTCTAGCTGAGCGTTTGCTCTTCCTTCGGACACTCGTTTTTTGTTTTGCCTTTTTTATTTTCGGAGCAAACCCGGGTGGGGATTGATTCTCTGTTGGGGGTAGGCTTTTCGGTGCCTTCGGCACTTGATGATTTGCCTTTAAAGTGGCCTCGAGCCTGGTACACTTCAGAAGCTAGGTGAGGCTAGATTCTGAGTAGGCAGGACTGGGGAGAGGGTTGGTAGTATTTTAGTTAATGGTTGACTTGACACAACACGTTTTGTTTGCCTGTTTTTTTTTTTTTGTTTTTTTTTTGGTTGTGTAGTGAAGGTGTTGTTTGGCCCTTGGGTGGTTAATTTATGTGTTTCGGGCCGATTTGAGTTTTCATGGCCACTTTTGATATTTCTGGGTTTACGGCAAAGCCGTCGCTTGCCGTGCTGGATGTTTGTAGGAACAGGGATCTGCAGGAGGTGGCAACATATTACGGGATCAGTGTCTCCACTTGTCTACGCAAAACAGAGCTGAAGGCTGCTCTGGTGTCCGGGTTGTTGGAGAAGGGGGTGGTTGTATTGCAAGAACCCCCGAGCACACCCGGTCCGGTTGGACCAAGTGCAGCGCCTCATGTTCCAAGCCAGGTCGTAGAACCGTCATTGTCTACACCCGTGGGCCAGGGGCTGCCCGAGGGCGGGCCAATGACGCTGCCCCGTTTTGATCCGCTCTCCACCCAGTCATCAGAGGGTTCTAAGCAGGATGCTAGGCTCAAAGTCCGTCTGGCTCGTCTCCAGCTGGAAAAGGAGGAGCGTGAGAGAGAGTTCCAGCTGAAAAGGGAAATAGAGCTTAGGCGTTTGGACCAGGAACTGTCCTTCTGACAACTGTTACTGTCCCCCCAACCCTCTTCGCCTAGCTTTCATGTGGGGACGTAACAGTTGTCAGAAGGACAGTTCCTGGTCCTCTGTCACTGCTCCAAATTGACACCAACCATAAGTTAATTAGGTAACTTAAACATAACTCAAAAGTCATAGGGCACATTTGGGTCCATTACTATTTAACTCATTCATGCATATACAAACACTGTATTTTACATTATGCCATTACTTTACCGCCAAGTTAGCAGAGATAGAGAGAGAGAGAGAGAGAGAGAGAGATATGTGTATGTGTATGTGTATATATACACATGTATATATGTGTGTATGAATATGACAGAGAGAGAGATCTCTAAATTCTAACAGATTAAGAGAAGTTCACCAGCCTTTGCATGCTTTTAGAAATGTGTGATCCACTTTCAAATTTGACAAGTCCTAACTTGTAATGTTTCATATTTGATTATTGGTGAAAAATGCAATTAATTAATTATACTCAGTGGCTGAAGTCTTAGGGGTTGTGTCTTTGTCTCTTTACAGATATGGACTTGTGATGTTTGGTGGTGTTGATGGCTTCTCAAGGAAGGTTTGCATTCTTCACTAAAATAGCAGAAAATGTGATGCTAGTGTTGCCCCCCTGGTGTGACAGGTGCCTGGGAGGGGTGCAATCCTAGATCCCGCAGCTGTATATTGAAATAAAGAGGCACAGATCATTAACTTGTTTACAATTCAACTGCAGGATTTATTCTGCACATCAACAGGGGAACAAGTCATTAATCGCCTCTGATAAGAACCAGCAATTCTTTGTAACGTGTGGCATAACAGCTGTCAGCGCATTGTCAAAAGTACATGAATAACCTTGGCGAATATACATTAACCATCATACATATAGATAACATTGGCTCGCAGTGACCAGGTTGCCTCAGCCTTTGTTCCGGTTACACATACATATCACTTGCATCAAGAAATACAATGTACTGTAACTCACAGCCCATGAATAGCAAATAACTATTCATATACAGCACATGAGTGGCTATGCAAGGATCAATTACAGCCTTTGCATCCTGTCTTACTTCAACAAGACATATAGAGAACACACAACTGAGAACGTGCATTAGCATCGCTACGGTACTTGAAACTCACATTCCCCGCTAGTTAGTCCCTTAGCCTAGCATGATCACGTTCACATCACGATCTCATTCAAAACACAACAGTACTTAACTTATAACGGTATACTTTCATTCACGAGTTCACAACAGTCTTATTGCTTCTACTGTGTTACCTATTAGTCATTTTGAGGACTAGTAACCCACCTGTATATTGAAATAAAGAGGCACAGATCATTAACTTGTTTACAATTCAACTGCAGGATTTATTCTGCAGATTTGCCTCCCAGGGGGGTTTACGCTTCTCCTGGCCGCTATGCGCCACCTAGTGGTATTTTTAAGTAATGCCATGGAAGATGTAAAGTATAATTAGAAAATACTGAATCAACACTGAAAGATATAACAAAGACCAAAATATAACTGGGGTGTTCCGTTTTTTTCTTTGTTTGAAGACATAAACTGAACTAACATCCCCATAAGTCTTTTTACCTCTTAACTTTTTAACTATTGGTGTAATCCAGATTTACCAGCCACACATTTCAACTTAAACACATATGTTAACCTATTACACTAGTACTAGTACTTCCATAATGTCTCTTTATTTTCAGATCTTGTACTTGAAAGCAGCTAACAACAACAAGGCTTCTACAGCACTGACGTTCTTCCTTGAGGCTGTACAGAAGCATGGATTTCCATCGAGGTATAATGCAAAGATTTGCTGTTCACATTAGAGCATAGAGGCTTAAATCAGTCTCACTTCAATTTTGAATACACATTCGTGCCTTACACACATGCTTGCTGTCTGGAAATGATTGAATTTTCCTATCATTTGTATTCTATTTGCAGAGAAATACTACAACAATGATAATAATAATAATAATAATAATAATAATAATAATAATAATAATACTAATAATACGTTTTATAACACCTTAAGGTTACCTTACAATAGCAACAACACAATATATTGAAACATTGCAAATAAAATTTAGACATAAGTTAAAGAAGAAAAAAGCAAGCATGACAGTATAAAAGCTGAGCAAGTTAAAATGGACTAGCACAGAATCAGGTGTATGCAATTTTGAATAGATGGGTTTTGAGACGTGACTTAAAAGTGGTGAAAAAGTTTGTGGTCCGGAGATCTGGCTGAGGTACATCCAAAGTCTTGGAGCAGAACAACTAACGGCTCTGAGTCCCGTTGTAGTTAGACAAGCATGTGGAACAGACAGAAGGGAAGCTGATGAAGAGTGAAGTGTATGAGGGGGCGAGTTACAAATGTAGAAGATCAGATGAATATGAACGAATATGTCAAATCAGCGTCAGCTGTTTCCCATGTGTTTTCATTTCCTCTAATCACACTTGTGTGTATTTAGTCTGTGTGTTTCTGTTCATTCTTTGTCATGTTGTATGTTGTCGTTTGTGCCATGTTTCCATGCGTCTCTGCTTCTACGCTCCAGGTTTTAGGTATCTTTGTATCCACGGCGAGTTTCATGTTTTGATTTTTATGTTTATCTTTAGTCTGCCCAGTTTAGCTTCATCTCTGCCTTTTGTTTTGTATAGTTTTTACCAGCCTTAAGGAACGGCTTGCTTTCTGTTAACATTCAAGTTTTGTTCCACATTCCATTTTTGTCTGCACTTGGGTCGACTATTCATACTTCACACAGTCAGCTGCTCAGCCAGACTGTGACAGAACACTTTGCAAGTTAACATTACTAGTTGTGCATTGTACTTTTCGGGAAAATATTTACAAATATAGCTCTGCATAAGAGCTCAAAGAGCCCTAAAAATATTATACAGTTGAATGTAAAACATTGCTAAAATGTGATACTCTGTTATTTCTGTGTCCTTTGTTTTTCATATTTTTAGAGTGAGGGGAGACCAAAGAGTTGAGAATGTTGACATTGCTCGATACGTGTTTGAAGTTCGGGGCTGTGGTAGAGGAAGCTTTATGTCTGGCAAAAGCGTGCATAACCAAAGGTATTCCTAATTTATAACAAAAACATATTTTTGATTGCCAGGTGTAGTATTCTGGCGTTAATTATTGAATGTCACTGTATGGTGATTTTTTTTTTTTAATGTTTGTTTGTCTGTTTTTTTGTTTTAAAGGATAGAGCGCCTGTGGCGCGACGTTTGGAATGTTGTCACCAACATCTACCACGATCTTCTTCACAGACTTGAGGAAGACAAAGTCTTGGATCCAACAAACTGTACTGACCTTTTTTGTGCACAGTATGTGTTTTTGCCATGTATCCAAGCAGATTTGGAGACGTTTATTGAAGGCTGGAACAATCACACTCTTAGGACAGAGCGGAACTACACTCCAAACCAACTATGGGAGATTGGAAAGACTCAGAATCCAATCGATCCTCCTGAAAGTATTGTTGTATGATTACACATCTCTAAATTATTCACATCGCTTTTTTGAAGACAAAAATATATGTATATCATTGACAAAATTAATAAAGCATGTATTTTAAAGACTTCCTGAATTGATGGCGTCTAATTTCAGGCAGAGTATCCAGATGTGGACATTGCAGACTTGGACCAAACTGGTATTTACCTTCCAGAACTTGTGTCTCCACTTGACAATGAGGATTTGGAAAGAGTGAGACACCTTTTCAATACCATGAACCCTCTATGTCCTATGGGGCTGACATTTACAGTTCCCTTGTCCAGTATGTGGAAGGCGTTCTTGAGAACAGGCAGGATTTATAGCTTTATCTAGAATGATGGTTGAAAATAAGCTGCCCTAACAGATGTTTACATTATGTTGAATTATCAGTTTTTTTTATCCAAGGACAGTTGGTAAAAGTCTGCATCAATATTTATTTTCAGTTTTTAATGTTATTGCATTTTGTGTTTGATGAGTTTACAGTTATATTTTCCTGATAACCCGTCAGTTAATGCAAAGGTAACATGATAAATGCTTTCTGTTCTCATGTAAATCCTTTGTTTAATAATAGCTTCAATAAAATTTTGTTTTGGTGCCATCATGCCTATTCTTGCTGATTTCTATTTTTATTTAATTGTAAAGGCAATATTCAATTGATCTACTGTATTTACAGTCTGACGAGAATTCTTTTTCTTAACTTTGATGGAGTGGCGACCAGTCTAGAATGTAACTTGTATTTAAGTCCAATAACTGCTGCTTCAAATCCATGTCCTTGACAACTTCTGGATTTTAATTTGGGGTGTTCAAGCATATTTCCTTTGATTTACAAAATGATTTCAAACAACCTCAAAAATAATCAGGAAAATTATCATCCAATTTTCACAGCTCAAAACTTGACTTTATTGAAAACAGCTTGAAAGTGACAAAAACTCTCATGACTGTAGAACTGTAATGTTTTGATGTATGTTAGCTGTCCTGCATGCGGTAATTAAATAGCTTGACCACAGCTGACAGTGTGGCAGATTTTTATTAACATTATATTCAACAGCAGGACTGTGTGTAACATTTAATGCAGCTTTAGTATTAATCTACTTTTTTACACCTCTTGTAATCCATGAAACTGCTTCAAACAAAGAGATGATGTGAATCGGATGCATGACAATGACTTTAAGTTAACAAACAACCCTAAATAACACAATCATTAATTCCTTAACTTCAAATATAAATGTTAATGGTGGGAACTGTAACTTTAATTTTCATATTTAAACTCGCATGACAATATTCCCAAAAATCAATAAGCCTACGTAAACAGTGAAACTTTTGGCTATGTAAAACATTTTTCAAGCATAGTAAAGTTTATTCGACATCCAGTGTCTACAAATTGCTTTTAAATAAGGCCGAAACCTGTGGCACAAGTTGCAATGCAATCATCAACATGTTTGGAAAAGACATTGTACTCGTGGAAGTGCCCAGGGACACGCAACATTCCAAAACATGTACAGGATATGAGGTAGTCTGCTTTGACCACTTCAACCTTCATGGTACCAGTCGGAATTTCCCACCCGACCCAAAACCTCATCAGCTGGCTGAGCTGGAATGGAGTGGCTGTAAAAATAATCAATGCATTAGAAATCAAATTAGATTCAAATTTTGAATCGCAATGCAATTACAGTTGCCTGTTTCAATGTAGGTCTTCAGAAATCCCACTGTTTGCATTTGGATGCTTAGTGGGTAAGGTGGATCATCATCGTCTTCATCATCGCCCTCATCTCCTGGCCAAACAATGTGGCTAAGAACAGCCTAAAATGAGATTTCAGAGACACACTTGAGAATGCAACTGCCTTAAAAACTGTGTTTTTACATATTAAATTTGTGAAGGGACTTTTTCCGACACTTGGCATTTATATATGGTGTATTCTATGGGGTGCTCATGATGGCACTGGATTATCTGGCAGCCTTTAAAAGAATTTCCCTCAGGATGAATAAAGTATTATCAATCAATCATTTTGTCTCACTTAAAGTATAATGGTAGAAGGACTGATTCTTACTTTTCTACTCCCGAGACCCTTCAGTTTTTTCTACAACAATTATCATTCTCACAATCACATTCTTATTTTCAGTACTTCCTACCAAAAATTCATACAGAGCGGGGAGCCAGGGATCTTAACAAACTGCTGATCAGTATATGACCTACTCTACCTCCTGAGCTACAGCCTCCCCTAAAAGCAGCATTAACTGTCATGCCATCTCGCCTTGTCACTGTAGTCGGCATCTTATAAATGCATTGAATACCTGTGCAGTAAGAATGCTGTCTTCATGCTGGGGAAAGACCACTGAGGCTGTGTCAGGTCTTTGTTGAAGCATAGTCAACAATCCGGTGTCCTTCAGACCTTTTCTGATGTGTTTGTCTGCCTTTAGTTCAGCCTATCACCTAAAACAATAATTAAAAATAACCACATGACATTTGCTTAGGTGATGACAATCTAAAAACAATTTTTAAAGGGCAATCTTACTGCATGATGGAGAAGCTGTTGGAACAGCCATCTGCAGTTTTCTGCACTGACGGGTGGCAAGTCCCAGGAAATGGCCAAATTGTTAATGTCATCCTTCTGCTGCTCAGTAAGGTGTTTGTTACCGTCAGCTTTATAGAGGAGAAAAATTCAAATTTTAGTATGTTGCAAATGTATTGCCTAAAAAATCTGCATTTCTTGCAGATATAAAAATGAGTTAATTTAAATTATGATTTCACTAATGCTAGGCTTACACTGTGTGATTTTGGCCCATTTTGAGCTGATTTTTGAGTCGTGCGACTGATTTGGTGATCGGCCCGATTTTGGCCTTCATCGTGCGTCGTGCATCGTGTAGTGTACGTGGGATAACGAGAAGCGATTAGCACCTCACAACCAGCTCCCGATCATCAATCGCTTGGTCGTGAGGATTTCAAACATGTTTGAGGTGTCACCGCAGCTTCTCACACTGCGCACGCGAAACACAAATGTCAGCGAAAAAGACGGAGCAGCACAGTGCAGCGTGTGATCTGGACACAAGCGACGGAGGCACAACTTGTAGAACTTTGGAAAGCTCATCCGAGTCTTTTCGATGTGGACTCACAAAATCACGACCACAACAACCGTGAAAATAGTTGGATCTACACTGCTGCTCAATCACAGCTGCCTGATCAATGTTTTCATTAGTAATTTAGCAAAGTTGATGGTGGTGGTGTGTGTGTCTGTGTGAGTGAAATACAGAGAGGGAGCGAGCGACAGAATTTCTGTTATAACCTTCATTTTATGGATGCACAGTGTGAGCACTCAGGTCACATCAGCATCGGGCCGTATAGTGTGAGACCTGCATCGTGACCTATGAACTTCTAACCCCTGCGAGTCAATCGTGCAGTTTGAGCAGGAGCTGAATCGCGCGACTGAAAAAATCGCACAGTGTCTGCCCAGCATTAGGCTTGAAGTAAATTAGTATTCACCTGTAAATTGTAGAACGAATATCTAGATCTGGCACATCATCGAGCTGGACAGTGACAGTGTCTCTATCAGCATGGACCAACATATGAATAATAGCCTTGCTGAGGCCATGCAATCGTGGCCCATCGTTCAAAATGAATGCCCAATCATTCTGCCTGCTACCACAAAGTCACTGTCTGCCAAATCTGAGAAGTAGAAGGCACTAGATGGTTCTGTTGTCCCTCAAAGAGAAGGGTCATGTTGGCTGCACCTGGAGAAGAACAGTACAAGGAAAATAACAAGCTATAGCTTTATCTATTGACATAAGTAGTTGATTAACGAAGTTGTCAAACATGATGCAAATACTTCAATGGTATCTTTTTTTTTTTTAATTTCTGGAGTAAATTTTCGATGGATTATTTTAAAAACTCATCTCACATTAATTAAGAAAAGGATATAGAAGCATACCGCTATGGGTGTTAAAGCCATGTTGCAACTTTAGCATTGCCATGCAGAAAAATGTCTCTGGACCCCAGTGCCGACAGCTGTGTCACCTATTTTAAAATTGGGAAAAAGAAAAACAACAACAACACAAGTAAAGTTACAAACTGCTTTACAGCACCCTTTAATGGAAAATTCTCATTTACCAAGTTGGAATGTTAAACAGCCTTTAAAGAAACTAACTGAATCTATGCATCAACATAAGCATTACCTTGTAAAGAACAATGAAAAGGTCCTGCCCAATCAATCTGTGGTCTTTTGTAGAAAGCAATGATCTCTCGGCTCTGGGATGTTTGATCTTGTCGAATCCCAATGATAGCTGTGATTATGGAGTTCTCCTCCTTTTCCTTTAAGAGATGCCTTTCAAACAAACTGCAGCATTTGCGGATCACTAACCTTTTCCCACTGTTCTTTATCTATAAAAGTACTTTTCTTATGTACAAGTACTTTATCTATAAAATAAAGTACATTGTATGCAAAAATAACTCTGACATTTGGTATGAAAAGTACCTTCCTTATTGTTGGCTGGATGTCAGTGTTCATCTCAGCAGCAAATTGGAAGTGTTGTCTCTGACTTCATGTCTGTGTGATGCAGGTCATCCACTTCACTTTACCAAAGTGGTGCAAAGAA